>NW_026863516.1:0-46680 GCF_026571515.1 Ruditapes philippinarum
GAAGATGATATTCCCATTAGCTGAATTACAGAAAACTCTTCGACAACACAACAAATTTCAAATAATGAAAATGCTCAAAGTAATGCACATTCAGAAGAAATGCAATCGCAGACTGATTCAGAATTATCAGACTCAAATTCCATACAAGTAAATAGCAATCCTCAGTCACAAGCAGCATATAATGCTATTCAGTCAGATTCAATGGCTGATGATAATGATTCAGATAATGAAATGTTTATTGCTTCGCGCCCACAGGCGCGGAGCTATTTGTGTTTACTATTTTTTTTTGTCCATGGGCCCGGATTTGAGCAATAAATCCTTTCGATTAACAGCTAAAAGTAAATCTGCAATCAAGAACTTCTTTCGATTTCTATATTGGTTTCCCCGTCGGTGATTCGCAGCATCTCATATTAATGAATGAGAACCGGAAAGCAGTTCTGCTGTCTATAAATAGCCATATATGTATTTCCCTTTTTAAGTAGTACATGAAATAAGGGTCTATAATTTGTTACATTTTGAAATACATTTACCCACAGCATATCAAGTATACTATTAATGATTGAATTTGTCAATATAAAGAAGATTTCAGGCAAAAGATTTTAACAATTTTGCTTTTGATAATTATTTTTAATTTATATTTATGAAATTAAATGTTTAATAATAACATGTTGATATATTGGTTGTTTTGAAATAATTAAACTTTAGTATATAACGTTACATTTCATTTGCGTCACTTTAAGGGCATGACTGGTGACATGTCCGGGGTCCGTACTCGACAGCGAAAGCTGCTTTTTGTGCCCGGAAGGGCGGATGGACCCTCATTAAGCATTAACATACATACATGCGTCATTGGAACAGTATACCACTTTGTGAAAAAGAAAAAAGTTAGTGGTATGACTGGTGATATGTTCGGGGGGTCTGCATGTTGTACCCTTACGAGCGGATGGACCTTCAATAAGGTGTTTCTGCTTTCTCAGCCATGTTTGTTTAAACAAAGTCTGTCCAAAGTGAAAGTAGGCCAAAATACATATAACAACAAAGCTCACATTGTTATATGATGAGCCATTTGCAAGTACACTTCCAATTCTATGTTTTAAAGACTATTTTTAACAAAAATAAAAATGATAACAATAAGAAATTTACCTTGAATGGGCTACACTTCTGAAGACCAAAAACATTCTGTTGCAAAGTTTTATGCACATTTCATGAATGGCAAAATCCAGTTTAAAGTCTATTTTAGTGCAAACAAATGCTATTTTTTGCAGAAAATACAAAAAACTTTAAAAAACATAAATTTTAGGAAAGTAGTTTATCTGACCTTGAAAAAAAATTGGCCTCCATGACATGTATAAAAAAGTAGTACCATGAAAATAAACATCATTTACCTATTTCTTGTCTACATGACAAACAGACACACTTCACTGTTACACATAAAAATGTTAGATTTTAAAGTTTGATTGTGTTTTCATTTTAATTGTAGTTCATAAGGCTATAAATGATGATTGTTTTCTTGCACTACTTTTTGACAAAAAATAATGGAGGCCATGTGCTTAGAAGGACATGAGATACTGATTTATTTGGAGTTAAGTTTTGAAAGATTTTTGTATTTGCTGCAAAAAAAAAATAGCTTTTGTTGGCACTAAAACAGACTTTAAAAAGGATTTTGCCATTCATGAAATGTGCATAAAACTTTGCAACAGAATGTTTTTGGTCTTCAGAAATGTAGCACATTCAAGGTAAATATTCTTATTGTTATCATTTTTTTGTTTGTTTATAATTGTCCTTGAAAAATATAAACCTGGAAGTGTACTATCAAATGGTTCATTATTTTACAATATGAGCTTTGTTGTTATATGAATTTTGGCCTACCTTCACTTTGGACAGACTTTAGTGAAAACAAACATGGCTGTCAAAGCGGAATCACCTTAAGCATAGGCTATAGATAGATATCATGACAAACAACAGAAACTTTGATCTGCAGTTTGAACATGAAGTGTAATGTTTTTTATGAAATGGTTGTAAAGCAATTCAACAAAAAAAATATATATTGATCTCCCTAAAAATTAATTAACAATAGTTTTTTTTTTTATATATTACCAATGCCAAATAGCTTTCAAATCTTTGTCTCGCACGAATATGATATTAGTGAATTTCATCATACCTACCTAAAATGCAGGTAACAGTCTTCTATTATATTGATAAATACTATATCACCATGTAACGCGTGTATAACAAACAAAAAAAATCCTGAATTTGGTCTTTTTGAAATTCATCCCATTTTTTCATTCCAGAGTGTGTTCTACTTTCAGTATTGAAAGAAACCATTTTTTTTAAATTTGACATGAAACATATGCATGTAATATTACTATATTATAATATTAGTCCCTTTTGTTACTATTTGTATATTTGTTAAAAATTATAACAGACTTTGATATTTCTATCATCTTCTGTTACTGACTACAGTAGACTAGTGACACAAACAGAACACAGTACAGTCATGTCACATAACATTTACAAGTCTTGTTTGTATTCAATGGAATTACTTTCCTTACCAGGTAGGCATCAGTGAAAGCATTTTTATATTAAAAATTTCCCCCTCTTTTTAATTATGGACAGTGCATAAGATAAGTATAATATGCAAAAAATGGTTTACAAAACATTCGGAAAAAATCTACAATAGTACCTAATCTGAATATAACATGACCTGTGCGTAGGAATAATTTGGTAAGGTATCTGTAATGAGCACATTTTTTTGCGCGGAGCTTCTCAATTGCTGCATTGCAGCAACATTTGTACTTGTAAACTCTGTTTCTACTAAAAAGAAAAGTATTGTAAAACCACGATATAAAGTATCTGGTAAGGTAAACACAAAGGTACATAGTAATAATAAACGCTTGAAACCGAATGTTAAAATGTTTTTACAAGGATTAGCCAGTATGCTATAGAACGTTATATTCCGTGTTATATGCTATATTAATTTTCGGTAAAATGACCTCAGGCATTGTAAATAGTTATTAAAGAAAAACATATATGTTAAAAGAAACAAATATAAAAGAAAACAGAAAATTACATTATTTAATTATATATCTTTATATTTTTGGTGGTTGTATTCAATTATATTCATTTTCAAGTTGTTTTATTAGAAATATATATCTTTGATTTTTTATTATTGCTTAAAATGATCGTTATTCGCTATATGTTTATTAATAGATCGGTTAATTAAAATGCATTTCAAAGTAAATGACAGCACTTAATCATGAGTCTCAAATTGATTATTTACTTAATTTCATATTAGAATAACATGTGTATACATACATGTTTCAACTGTCAACGCACAATCATTAAATAAAGTTTAAATTGGGATAAGTCTTATTGCCGAAAAAAACTAAAGTTAATAGCTTAGTTAAAACTAACAAAATATGTCTAAAAAATTCAATATGAAAAGTAAAAATTTTAAATATCAAGTATTACATAAATAAGATACTTACACTAGAGAACATCTTTCATTGGAATTCTTATCCTATGCATTTTATGACAGTTGTCTTGTTGTTCAAATATCTGAAAAAAAAATTATGTTTATTGTATATAATATCTATTAACCGATCTGACAACGGACGAAAATGCAAAATATTGGTCTAACGATCACTTGTCGTCCAGTCAAGACAGAGAGGTGCGAGCGAATTCGCCAGTACAGTCAAACACCGCCTGACTAGAAACTATTACAGTCAGCCTCTACGATGTCAACAGTCTACGATGTCAACAGTCTACGATGCCAACAGTCTACGATGACAACAGTCTACGTTTAAACAGTCTACGATGTCAAACTATGTACAAAAAACCATGGAGACACACCTTCTTCGATGTAAAACCATGCAGATATAACCATAAATATCTTCTTCGATGTAAAACCATGCAGATATAACAATAAACACCTTCTTCGATGTAAAATTATATGAAATAAGCGTCTACGATGTTTAAAATACATAACTATGCTGTTACAGCCGTCAACAACAACAACAACAACAACAACAAAATTGTGGAATCAAATAAACTTTTGTTCCTGTCTTCAACCAGAGAAGCCGAAAACTTCCGTTTATCAATAGAATGTGTTTTTCTATGTGTTATATAAACTTAAAAACAAAAACCCAGAGAAATACCGATGACAACTTCTTATCAAAATAATTATTTGTGCGAGACAGAGATATCCAAAATAAATATCACATAAACATTTGCGAGAATCGTGCAAAAGCAAACTGTTAATTTAATTATCTTTTACTCAAAAACATTGCTACATAAATGAAGAATTATAGATCTATCATCACTTTGTTGTATTGTTCAATACAAGACATTCTTTTTACAACGACGAAACAAGAACAGCGTTTACAGATGTGCCAATAAATATTCGAATATAACTTTATCAACTTGTGTATAAAGTCTACGTTTACACATATCAAATACATATATATTAATTTATTTTAAAAAGTATGTAACATCCGTGAGTTCTTCCTCCGTTATACGACAACTGAATGTTTTTAATTTGAGTTAAAAAGTGTTCAACTTTTGTATTGAAAGCTGCATTCTCTATCAAAGGTCAAGTGAAGTTGGTCTTTCCTTAAAACAATCGCCATTTTTTTTAAATGACACTATATATTCATTCTGTGACCACTGAAAGTGTATAGAGTTTAAAACACAACATATCTACTTTGAATGAAGCCGAAGTATGTTTATTCTAGTAGTAGTTATAAATTTTTTCAACCATCAAATTTGAGCATAGTATATCTTTTAAGAAAATTATACAAATATACCTATATTGATAAACCAATGTTTGTAAAAGTAAGGTTAAGTGAGTGCACATCATAATATTTTGGTTTGTATATCGTTTATGTTTAATAATGAATACACTTTTTGCAAAAACTGCAAATTTTATATGACGACTATATATATATATATAATGGTGGAAGAAGACCTCAGGTCCCCAGACAAGAGAGGGTACCAAAGTTGAAACACCGGCCTCCTGTAAGCTAGCTTTTGAGTTTGATATTTATAAAGTCATTTAAATTACGATTATCATTATCATTTAGTGCCTTTGAACTTGTATATGAAACAGACACTATATAAGTGTGGTAAATAATAATAATAATTATTATTATCATAATTTAGATTAACGTTATTCCCTTTGTCACGTTATTAAAACGCCAAGGTTGAATCATATTTCAAATTGGCAGAAAAAAAACAAGCGATCGAATTTACACAACAAAATGATAGTTTAGTTTAATTTAGTCTGATTCATATGTTTACAATTTAACCCATAATATATACTAATATTTAAACCTCATTAAACATATGACCATTTTTAAATTAGACTGATATATAAAGGTATATAACACACACATTTGTATACATTTAAAGGATTAAAAATGCATTTATCAAATCAAGTCTAAATACACCACATTAACATACTTTCTTTCTTTAAGGCGATTTAAATTGTTTGTACACAATACGAGTAGTCTAGAAATATGAATTCATCTTCAAATTTGATTCTTCCTAGGTTTTACAAAAGAAACAAAGGGGGAAAATAAACCTTTTTGGGTTCAGAAATTTGCTAAAAAGTGTTAGTCTTACTTTAAGAAACCTCCTATTATTGTCAATAATTTTCGTTATCAGCTTCAACATATTTTCTGCCAAAGTCAGTGTGATTTATCAACAATATGTAATGCCACTCTTCTGTGTACAAATACACAGTTATTAAAACCTTTACATACTAATTAATTATAGATAATTTTAAAAGCGGGTATATCAAACAGAAAATAAGAATTCCTATATTTACCTATGTTATTCATTCCGACGGGCATATGTATTTTCTAATTTTCTATATAAGTTATAAAATAACATGAAATCAGCTTTTTTGATTAATACAACAGTTGTGATCTTAATTACATTTGGACTTGTGAATACAAGTTTAACCCATTACTTCATATACACGCCTTTTAACGCCTTTTTCACCCCCCTTTTTTGTTGTCTAAAATGGTGAAAAAATGCATTATTTAGGCCCTTAACACTTGTTTTTGTTTGAGAAATGTTGTTAAAAAAAGTGACCACTTTTTCGGCGCGGCCCCCCAACCAAAAGATACATCAGGGGGTTGCCAGAAGGGGGATGTGCCCCCTTCTGTTTGGGGGGTTTGAAGGGGGGCGGAGTCCCCCTCCTCGCCAAGAAAATTTTGGACTTGTGAGAGGCTATAAATGACCCCAGATTGATCATAAGGTAACGTGTAATCAACGCTGAAAAGCATTTGACTCTATCTCAATCCATTGAGAAGTTGCAGCACTTTGAAATCAATTTTGATGGAAAAAATCAACGCAAAATAGTGATTTTTGGCAATTTTGAGATGTCCCCTCGTTGCCATGGTAACAGAAAATTTAAGCCGGAGCATGTTGTTGCAAGGGCAATGGTCCAGTCAACATTTGTGCCAAGTTTGATTAGTGTTGAAGCAGTTTTTATAGTATTATAGCAATTTGAACTTGTAACGGGAGACTTTTCAATGAAAACAGCCATTTTTCACAAAATGCTCATGAAGTAATGGGTTAATGAAAAAAATAAAAATATCTACAAAACAACAATTTTTCTTCAAATTTATATTACAGGCCATGTTTAAACATGGAAAAACGCGATTTAGAGTAATTTCAAGTATTTTCATCATTTTCTGTTAATCCATTACTTCATATACACGCCTTTTAACGCCTTTTTCACCCCCCCCCTTTTTTTGTTGTCTAAAATGGTGAAAAAATGCATTATTTAGGCCCTTAACACTTGTTTTTGTTTGAGAAATGTTGTTAAAAAAAGTGACCACTTTTTCGGCGCGGCCCCCCAACCAAAAGATACATCAGGGGGTTGCCAGAAGGGGGATGTGCCCCCTTCTGTTTGGGGGGTTTGAAGGGGGGCGGAGTCCCCCTCATCGCCAAGAAAATTTTGGACTTGTGAGAGGCTATAAATGACCCCAGATTGATCATAAGGTAACGTGTAATCAACGCTGAAAAGCATTTGACTCTATCTCAATCCATTGAGAAGTTGCAGCACTTTGAAATCAATTATAATGGAAAAAATCAACGCAAAATAGTGATTTTTGGCAATTTTGAGATGTCCCCTCGTTGCCATGGTAACAGAAAATTTAAGCCTGAGCATGTTGTTGCAAGGGCAATGGTCCAGTCAACATTTGTGCCAAGTTTGATTAGTGTTGAAGCAGTTTTTATAGTATTATAGCAATTTGAACTTGTAACGGGAGACTTTTCAATGAAAACAGCCATTTTTCACAAAATGCTCATGAAGTAATGGGTTAATGAAAAAAATAAAAATATCTACAAAACAACAATTTTTCTTCAAATTTATATTACAGGCCATGTTTAAACATGGAAAAACGCAATTTAGAGTAATTTCAAGTATTTTCATCATTTTCTGTTAACCCATTACTTCATATACACGCCTTTTAACGCCTTTTTCACCCCCCCTTTTTGTTGTCTAAAATGGTGAAAAAATGCATTATTTAGGCCCTTAACACTTGTTTTTGTTTGAGAAATGTTGTTAAAAAAAGTGACCACTTTTTCGGCGCGGCCCCCAACCAAAAGATACATCAGGGGGTTGCCAGAAGGGGGATGTGCCCCCTTCTGTTTGGGGGGTTTGAAGGGGGGCGGAGTCCCCCTCCTCGCCAAGAAAATTTTGGACTTGTGAGAGGCTATAAATGATCCCAGATTGATCATAAGGTAACGTGTAACCAACGCTGAAAAGCATTTGACTCTATCTCAATCCATTGAGAAGTTGCAGCACTTTGAAATCAATTATAATGGAAAAAATCAACGCAAAATAGTGATTTTTGGCAATTTTGAGATGTCCCCTCGTTGCCATGGTAACAGAAAATTTAAGCCTGAGCATGTCGTTGCAAGGGCAATGGTCCAGTCAACATTTGTGCCAAGTTTGATTAGTGTTGAAGCAGTTTTTATAGTATTATAGCAATTTGAACTTGTAACGGGAGACTTTTCAATGAAAACAGCCATTTTTCACAAAATGCTCATGAAGTAATGGGTTAAATAAAGCAAGAAAACACAGAGTATAAATACAAATAGTCGAATATCTTGGCGCCATTTAAAGCATTGATTACAACTATAAGCTTGATGCTCGTTTTATCAAACCTCTTTAGAAACCAAGTCAGGTTACTAATAATATCAGCTTTTTTATAAGAGATAGTATATATCCCTGTTTCTCGTATTCTCGGGGTTTCTCGTATTCTCGTGGAATAATTAAAACGGATGGAAGCGACGCTCGCGACTTCCGTCGATATCCGAAAACTTGTCTATTTAGCAGAGCATTTCATCTCCATTAAAAGAATTAAAGAAATGCGACAAAAACAGATAAAAAACCAAAATAACTATGAAAATAATCGTAAAATCCAGAGAATAAACATTAAATTTATCAATTTTCCCCCCAAAATCATCAATTTTCTAGTTTTTTCCATGTTGCAGAAACCTGTAGCGGGCCTCCGATGCAAGACGCTTCACACTACTATTTATACAATACAGCTCAAAATATCTGTTCCACGAATAGATAGTATAAAAAAGATATGAACTCCAATTATAAACCAATAATGAAACATTGTTTGTATTAAACACATTTCATTTTTGAGAACTGCAATGGAAAACAGTAGTATTCATTGTTTAATGCTCATATAACTAATAAGTAACTAATAAATAAACGTTAACTTAATATATATTAGAGAGATTATGTAAATAACAACACTAAATTGAGTTCAAACTATTTTTGGAACAATCAAAATCATTTGGTACCAAAGAGGCATCAATATGATCCTACAAGTTTGATATGGCCTGCCAAACTGTTATTAAAACACAATAAGATTACAGATTTAGGCCATTTAACACTTAATTAGGTGTGGCACTAATGATTTGAACTGGTATGTAGAATAAAATCATCACATAGCGACCAGCCCTAACAACCAATCAAATTCCACGAGAATACGAGAAAGCACCTGCTTCACATAGAGGGTGAAGGTCAGTATATACAAGCAGAAATATCACTTGTTTTGCTTACAGTCACGATCTTTCTTTCTTTGTATTTTGTTAATAAGGTATTTCTCTGTGTACCAGGCTAAAAATACTGTAACAAAATGTTTCATTAATATTATGCAACCAACTTTAGTCCTTAACCCCCCGAGAATACGAGAAAACAGGATATATAAATGCACCCTAGACTGGAATCCCAAAATCTCTCTCTATATATAGCACACTTGAGTTTTTAACTTTTTATATGTTAAAGGCCGATATTTGTTACTTTGAAATTACATAGCGCAAATGTTCACCATTTATAATCTAAATTTGATAATTTTATAATTTGATGTTATTTTTAACACTGATTTTTGTTTACTCTCTCCACATACGTTAATTTAATATTTTGGGTCGTGGGCCTTTTTTCATCTTGACTTCTTATGCACTTGTACGGAAATTTTTTATTTGACTACAGTAGGATTTGCATAATTCATTCTATTTGTTCATACTGACATGTTTAAATTTTATTGTACACTCTAAAAGAGGCAAAATAATCTAAAACAGCAATTCTCAAAAGCTCCACACTTAAAGCTACATGTCTCCAGATGAGTCAAAATATTTCACTTGATGAGTCAAAATATTTCAATAAAATCAAACTTGAGAAAAATGTACTCAGATGTACAGTAAGGAAAAGTAAAAAAGTTTCAAGATTCAAACAATATTTTACATATTATGTGCGATTTATGACTGATTTTTCAGCATTTACAACTATATTTCTACTGCGTTAGTAACGCAGTAAATGCCATTTATGCATATTTTGACCCATTTTTTTACGTGGATTGTTAGTGCCATTGATAATGTGTAAATTTTTTCTTTCGGTTACTTGATAAAATTACACATTTAAATACATTTGTAAAATTTTCATGAAAATTTGCATGAATCTGGAGGCGTGCTGCTTTAAGTGCGGAAATCAAAGATCCCGAAAGACCAGAAAAATATAAGGCCGCTGCACCTAGTTTGAACCCAACCTTTGCATCTTCGTCAAGGGAAATGTGTATTAAATTTCCATGTTCTTCTTTAGTTTTTAGAATAATTTTCTTTAAAACAATTTGGAAAAAAATGGTAATCTTTTAAAAGTTCAAAATTTAAAATTAGTATTAACTTTTGGAGAATTGTAAGTCCGTGGAGGAATATGTTCTTTAACATTTAAAGAATTTAATTCTGTGTTTATTTTGTATCTGTTTAAGCTACTTTTCAAACGAAGGCCTGCAATGACTAAGAGAGATGTTTGGTGCGCATTAAACCGGTTAAATCTTCCAACTAGTATTATTTTTAGTGACAGTTCCTTGGCAGTACCCCGTGTGTTCCTTCTTTTGTTTCACATGCTTGTCTTGTTTATTGTTACCTGTTTTGTATGTCTAAACGTTTATTTTATGCCATATCTTGTTAAATTGCCGTTAGCAATAAGTATTTCCTTTCTTTTTCCCCTTATGTCCTATTGTGTGTCCCCGTCTTTTCTTTATACCAAAACCTTGTCCATTTAATTCCTTTTAGTTCTTATCATTTTCCTTATTTCATGTCTCTTTCCTCTTTTCACCGCCCTTTGTATCCGCTCCCATTTTTGGATTGGTGCCTTCAACAAAACCGTTAACTATAGAACCATTATCTAATTTTGTTCAGAAAAGACTTCTGTATAATTTTGATCAAATGGAGGAATTTGATTTCCGATCCAAACAAGACAATAACATTTTTTTTATAAACTTTTAGCTCTAAAATATTTAATGATTATTTTTTTTTGTAACAAAAATAAATAAATTTCACTTAGGCACTATTTTTTTAAAAAGGTTGAAACAAATCTTCAAAGTCGGCAAAAATTAATCATTGTCCCTTTAGATCTTTAAGATAAACATGTTTCAGTATCATACCCTTTTCAAGGTCAAATCAAAAATGAAAACATGCCATTATATACCATTCTTTCATTCAAGTGTTTTGCATACACGTTAAATGAAATCGATATTGTTACGTAATCAATAATTTCAATATCGATTTTGTATGGGAAATACTTGAATGCCAGTACGGATAAATATTATTCCGATATAGATATATAAGTTATTAGAAAAAATGAAGTTCACTGTGTTGGTTCATACAGCAGTTGTGACTTTAATTACATTAGGACACGTGAATACAAGTTCAGGTATATTTATTCCACTTGTCGATTTAAAAGATAAATATTCAAGTTTGATTTATGAAAATAGGATTTAATTTCATTGAGTTGTATGAAAAATGAAAAAAGAAATCATGATAGGTGGTAGCCACGAGTGAAATATTCTAATTTTCATACCACAAGATGAAGATAAATCCTGTATTTTTAGAAAAATAACTTGAAATTTCTGTTTATAATATACATTTTTCTCTTTTTATACTTTACAATTTGAAAGACCCCCCCCCCCAAAAAAAAAAAAAAAAAAAAAAAAAAAATTGTGCATTGACGGAATTTAGAAGAAAATTGTTAGGCAAGACACGAGTGAAAAGACGGAAAATATGTTTCACTGCAATGAAAAATAAATCTCGTGAAAATGTTGAAAATAAAATACGCATTTAATTTCATCTCAATATTTCATTTACACGTATACAATGCAATAAAACACGCCTTGACAGTAGTTAAATACGATAGCCGAATTCCTCGGCGCTAAGT
Organism: Ruditapes philippinarum; assembly: GCF_026571515.1. NCBI lineage: Eukaryota > Metazoa > Mollusca > Bivalvia > Venerida > Veneridae > Ruditapes > Ruditapes philippinarum. The sequence goes on from NW_026863516.1 coordinate 11,744, forward strand.
AAAGCATACAAAAAGAATCAATACCCGCTGTTTTTATATAACAAGATTGGCTATTTAACCTATATATAGCACACTGGGTTTTCATTTATCTAAAAACAGATCTCAGAAATTGAAAGGGAAGAATTCAATATGAAAACTTTAAACCTCGTTATTCTCACTAAAAAAGGCAGAATAATTTGAAAAAAGTCTGAAATGAACTATGTGAACCTTGGTTAAAGTATCAATTATTAACGAAAGTCACGTCGTACATATGTTTTCAAAGCATGAAAGAGTTATTACTAATGATACATCTTTTAACACAAATTTTATTCAACTCATTATTGAATTTGATTCTAACAGGTAAATTACATATAAAATATATCCTAAACAATAAACATTAACGTTTTTGACTGTCAGGTACTAAGGTGGACGATGATGAATCAACATGTAACCCGTATAGCGCTCATATCATGTGGTTCATGGGTAGTGGAGAAGATACTTCATTTTTTCAACAGATGAGATTGTTGGTAATGTTAATAAGTGACTTCCCTGAAAACACATGTGTATCTATGGTAACAATTGGCGCTAAAGATGATATAACACTGCCTTTTAGGAAACGAAACGGCAATACTAATTGGAGAGACAAAATTTTACAATTGTCTGGAAACACTTCGAATCATGCATCCTGTTATACAGACAAAATACGAATGTCAATCTCAAACTACCATAGAAGTAATTCAACTGACGCACAAATTGTATATCTGCTAGTAGATGGCAAAACTGAAATACACGATAAAGAAAATGATTTTGAAGAGCTCAAGAAACTGAAAACGTTTGTTATCTTTGCAGAGGTAAATACAAGTAAAGCATAATCATGGGTAAAACTTGCAAGCAATACACAACATTTTGTTTCATGGGATAGTAGAAACGAAGATGAAATAGAGAAAACAAAGAATATTATACTGGCCAGGTCCTGTCAAGGTGACTATTATATCAACATCACCATAAAAGTAAAAATTATTAGCTTAAATGATTCTCTTTGTTGAACAAGCGCAATCATTATAATTTATATCAATGATATTCAAATAAAGCCTTTATATATAACATAAAGATTTAAGTTTTGATGACATTTTCTTCACGTTTCTTTCGTATTTTAAAATCTGTTAAAGCAATGATATTCAAATAAAGCTATTGGGTTTGTTTCCAGATTTTTAAGTTTGTTGACACTTTTCACTTGTGTGTTTTTTTCTTTTGTGCATTTTTGTGTTTTTTTAATCTTTTCTGTCAAAGATAACTGATAAATATATAGGACACCTAATATCTAATACTTTACATGGTATCATAATTAGATTCCCTATTTGTCTGTGATACTGACATGTACTGGTCAAGTGAAAGGAACAGATGTAATGCATGCACGTACATATGTACAAATACCTACAAGAGACAAACAAAGTATTGCGTCAATGCATGCCCATGTGAGTTTATTTTATGTTTTATTCTAATTTACTTTTAGTATCCGCACTAACCAATTTCAAAGACTTATTGTTAATGTAACTGAAACAGTAAAGGTTGAATGACGTGCATATAAAATACAGTTTTCGTTAAATGAATTTGATAAATAAAACACCCATTTATTCATTTAAATGATAATCAAATATAAATTTCAGCTCATTTTCAATCAAATTGATATATCAGAAGCCGTAAATTCAAAACCGTAAAACAAAATCGCAAAAATGAAATTATTGTAAGATCAGTTTGATTTAGCCTGTTCATGGATGGCAGTGTTAAATGCATTCTACTTTTCATGTTCCTAGCATCAACTTAAGCAGGACTAAACATTTAAAAGATAGAAAAGGAATCTAATATAGAGTTTTGAAAAAAGCCATTGTCAAATTCATACAACGATGTTATTATACTTTAAAATGTCACACCTACGTACCATTACGCGAAAAGCGGCATGTGACATCCAAATAGCTTCAATAATGTTTGAACACGTTAACAGGGTGTTATGGCCATAGAGACAATGCATCTCTTAGCTCCAGCAGGTGAGGTGGTTTGCTTTAAAAATACCCTGATGTTGCTTTAAGTTTTTAACATTTGGTGTTAGCCATATTGATATTTCCTGTTCCGGCGCAATATGACCTTAATTGTGTTGGTGCGCTGTAAAACCAAACAAAACATTCAAACATTTGCAGGAGAATAAAATGATATCTTTCTTGATATAATTTTGACAATTTATAATTTTTCTTTTTTCTTTCTTGCAGTTTTTCACCAATCTCTGCTGGGCAATGATGTTACTACTGGCGACGTTCCCAGTAATGAATCATCACAAAAACAGTCTGGATCTGCAGGCTTTATTTTCAAATGGCTATTTATTATTGCAATTATAGCAACTACTTTCTTTGTATGCATGAAAAGAAAATTGATATCAAAGAAAATAAGTTTTGCAAAGAAATGGATAGCTGATGCTCTGAATAGCAGACTATCTCATCCTCAAGTAGAGCAAAACAATGGCATACATTATAATACACATTCAAACGGTGTATCATCTGGACCTTTAGGCATATCTGGAAATCTAACTTCAAGAGATGATCTCAGTGGAAAATCTGATATTGAACTTAAAGTAATGTCATATTAAAATAAAATGGTTGTAACGTTACATCAGATGTTCCATCAGGAGAAAAGCTGTAATATTATAACAAAGTATTTACATAACCTGTGTAAAAATTCCTCATAAACTAAATTTTTTATTTAATTATTTTCTTTATTTTTCGTTAAAAAGAATGATGTTATATGCAAGCTTTCACGTACCGTAGTAGTTTTCTTAAATAAATTGTAAACTCATCCTTTTAAATTAATTTGCTTTTCAGTTGCTCTCGAATAAATGCTTATTTCATGTACATTTTGAATTCTATTTCCAAGGTCAAACCATTATATTTGTAGTTTGACAAACCTACTAGGTGATATTTATCTGCGGAAGTAGTAAAAAAACAATTAAAATACCACTAATTAAGTATAATTACAAAATACAAACACATATAGTGGTAACACTGAGCCTGTACTAGTTTGTTTGTTTTGTCACTTGTAGTATTTTTATCAAACCTTATTTTTTATTATTCTATTATTCATTATATTTATGTTTATTTGTAGTTTATTTTTGTTACTGATGGCTTAAGCAGTGTATTGAAATGTCTTCTTTCTAATTAAATGAAGTCTGTATGTACATGTATATTATGAAATATATGATGTATGAAAATTGTAATATGACTCAAGGGTTGCGTTCATTGAACGCCGCCTTTCCTTGTTGATCTTGTTTTTCATATTTCAAGGACTGCACTTAATATGTTCAGAAGATTTTTAGATTTTGTTTTCATTCTTTATCATTCAAAGTTTAAAATAGAAGAAAAGACACCATTAGAAGTCGCCAGTTACAGCGAAATGAAAAAGGATGCAAATAAATTTCCTTTAGTCGGTTGTAAACGAAATTATTATTTTCGGAAATCATTGTATGACAAAGTTTTATGTAAGAAGTTAACGGTATCAAAATAAAAAAAAACTATTTTATTTTTTTACGCGTCAGATAGTCGTGAAGTTTCATCATTTTACGACGCAAATATTTTTTTACAAGTAACATTTAAAGTAAAGGTTACTCACTAGGACGAGAGAGCCCTACACTTAAATTCTTTACAATACACTTAAATTACTTACAAAATAATGATTTTTACAAAAATAAAACCTTGCCCGACTTTTGTGTTGTTTTTTTTGCCCCACTCAGATAACAAAATGGTATATACATAGTGATGTTAAATTTTAGTACTTCTGTCACAAAATCAATTAAGAAATCATACAATAACTGAACCCGTTCGTCACTCCAATGGAATAGTTTACAAATCAAGTAAGACTTGCATCTTTACGTTTGTTTGTCAGCTCAATATTTACAATATTGTGGCGAATACTATAATTACTTATCTCAAAGTGCTTTAGTTAAATATAAGGAAACAACTTTATCTTAACGAGATAATTAAATCTTAGAATTCAAGTTTATTTCTGAAGTATTCGACTAGGAGTTTTGATGTAACTGTTCACAAAAGTTTTTTTTAATCGATTTAATATTAGATTGTATTATCATGGCATTCAAAGCAATGTTTGACACATCTACAGATGTTTTTGCCATTCCGTGGTTAAAATGTTGAATTTTGTTAACGCCGGTGCTTTTGAGAGTGAACCATAGCATTGAGTCTCAATCAAACAGTGTTTGATAAAACATTTAGTTTTGCTGCTTTGGGCGTTTGTTAAGGAATTTATTTTCATTATTTTATTGTCACATTAGGATTGTTTGTGCCGTGTGGAGGCCGTAATCAGTCGCCCGTACATTCAATTATAGATGTTTTATTTCGATCCTTAAAGATCTCAGCGTAGCATTATTGTTGTGTTTATGTTACATTTAATTCATACTATTTGAGCTTTTTTCTTCATGGTGGTTCCTGTATTTGTATATGAATAGTTTATTATCAACCTCAAGTTGCAAAAAAATCTGATTTGTATGAATCAGATTGCCAAGTGTTTTGATGTTTGATTCATATTCATATTACGTAGCCTTTCAAAATTTGGTTTCCCATTTCTTTGAAATCATACCCGGGTACATGTATAAGATTTCACTTATAGCTATGATAATAAATACGCGTATATGACATTGCTGTCATTACTTCGAAAGGAGAAGGACACAAATAATTATATACTTAAACTGTTTAATTTACTTATTAAATAGAATGAAGGTGACTGCATTAATTTACATAACAGTTGTGATGATAATTACAATTGGGTTTGTCACCTCAAATTCAGGTAAATTAGTTTAGATTATTAATTGAAATTTTTTATTTAAATTTTTTATCAGTTTAAATCGAAAGAAAACACTTTGGCAAACATAAGATATTTATGACGACATAATATAAAATATTCTGTTACCGAACGAAGCTATCAATAACCAGTTTTCATTGTTCTAAACGTCTTATCATATAAGTTTTCATTTTAAAGAATTTTTGTTACAGACTTTATCTGATTTATATTGATTTTCTTTACATTAAACATTGACATGTGTCTATAAATAGCACTTTTTTCCCTTCAATTTACGACAAAGATGTACATATGGAGACTTTTTAAATGAATGTGTTTGCCCCTAATATAGGCATAAAGTATTCGCCTTATCCGTCAAAAATAAGGTTAAAGTGACATGTTTAAAAGTTATGTACGATAAATAAACAAAAGAAAAAAAAACACTATATTTTCGTCCAAACCATTTGTAAACTTTTCATTTGAAAAGAGTCATATTTTTAGTTATGAACCCCCCCCCCCCCCCAAAAAAAACAAAACAAAAAAAACAACAACTAACTTTAGCTTCCACATTGGTTTTCCAAAAACTCAAACTATTAATAGCTCTATTTTTGTATGATATAACCCAGTTCTAAAATTACAAGCAAGTAACACAGGTAAACATAGGTAAACCAAATTGTTTCATTAAAAGTAATATGAGATCATCGTTTGACAATATAGCACAGTAAGTTATATGAAAGTGAATTAATCTAATGGGTTCGAAACCTGGTGGAAACTGTTTCATTTTTTATTGAAATTTTAATTCTTCTTTTTTTTAAAATACTTACTCTCTGGCAAAATAAGTATATGGTTATGCATATGAACTTAAACATATTTACGGAAACGTATAGGGATCACCCCTACAATATATTGTATTTTGTCACTCATAAAATTGTAAAATATCATATATTTAAAATAACAAACGAATAATACAAAGCTAAAAAACGATAGTGGCATAAATGATATGAAGATACTTAATTCGATTAAAAAGTAACATAAATAAATGAATCAAATAAAAAAACACATTATCATTATGATTATGCTATTGCGACATTATTAATTACGCTTACAATAATCAGACAAACACACAATTAATAGGATGTGCAACATTCAATTTACCTACATATATAGTATAAGTACTATAAATAAATATGAAGAATCATCTGTTGATCGTGCTCGGGTTATAAGGCGGACTGAAGCCTTATGGCAAAACGTCATATTTTCATGTGCCTTGATAGCGTATTTTAAAAAGAGGTCAAAGTCTTTAAGATGAAATCCCTTTTTCAAGTCGGTTCAGTACTCTTGTTTCTTTTATTAATCTCAAAATTTCTTGGCATAGACAAAGCAAATACAAAAGAATCTTCGGGGGCATACGTCAACATTACAGAAGCATTTTGTTTGTTTATGTTGATATTATCTATAAACTTTTTTTTTATATGCACTTGCTTCTTTATGTCTTTTATGTATTTTGGCTTGTATTCAGTCATAAAATAAAACGGTTTTATAATTTTATAAATTGCATAATATTTCTAATGATTTTTTTCAGGTACTGAGGGAGCCGATGTGAAGTCTTCATGCAAGCCTTTTGGTGCTCTAATCATGTGGTATACGGGAAGTGGAGAAGATTCTTCGTTTTTTCAACATAGAAGATTGTTGGTGATGTTAATAAGGGATTTCCCAGATAACACAATTGTATCTATCGTCACGTTCGGCGCTAATGATAATATGAAAATGCAATTTAGCAAACAAGCAGGATCTACTTCTTGGAGGGACAGAATTTTAAACTATAAGCCCGGAAACTCATTGAATCATGTAGTGTCGTATGCAGATATACGAAAAGCACTCTCATATCCTAAAAGTAATTCCAGTGATGCACAACTTGTTTATCTACTAGTCAATAGTAACACCGTAATACGTGATGAAGAAAATAGTTTTGAAGAGCTAAGGAAAAAGAAAACTTTTGTTATTTTATCGGAAATACAAACGGCTGATACAGGACAAAATTGGTTAAAACTTGCTAGTAATGATCACCATTTTTTCGCGTTGGACAGTAAAGAAGTTGATGTCAGCATTACAAAGCAAATAATCCTACTAAAGTCCTGTCAAGGTGATTATTATTATATCTGTATCATTTTAGTTGACAACAATGAAGTGTCAAAGTTTATATATATTTCATGTGCCTTGATAGCGTATTTTAAAAAGAAGTGAAAGGCCTCAATCAAACCGAGCCTGCAACATTTTCAATTTTGCCGTGTTGTGCTTTCTTTAGGGATTCTGTATTTATCTATTTTAAGATGAAATCACTTTTACAAGTATGTTCAGTACTCTTGTTTCTTTTAGGGATCTCAATATATAATATATTGTTATAATCCAGTAATGTTTATAGCTAACAAGAACATCAGGTATGAAAATTATAAGTCGTATTGAATTAAATGCATGTTATGATGACTGTCTTTCATTCAAATATTCACAAAATATGACACAAGACATTATATACTTATGGATGGTTTGATTAAATTTTTTAGATTCGATGTTTGTCTGCGACACTGACATGTACTGGTCAAGAGAAAGGAGCAGATGTGATGTATGCACGAATATATGTTTAAGTGCCTTTAAAGTACAACAGGAGTACTGCGTTCGTGCTTGCCCATGTGAGCTTATTTACGTTTGTTTTATTTGCTTTTGATGTCTTCTGCAATCCCGTTCATTGCTTTATTTCAAATCTAACAATAGTTATGGCATGTGTATAAGAAACAAATTTCATTAAATGTATTGATGAGAATCATTATTTATTAACAACGCTCTGGCAGGAATCAACATTTGAAATAAACATGGTTTATTTATTATTTAGAATTAAGAAAAATTCACCCATGAGTTCATAACACGGAAATTATGAACAGAACAGACCAGAAAATTTATTTAGATTTAAGCATTACAGCTTATCATCATCAACCATTAAGTACATACGTAACATGCAAAAATGTTAGTACCATTGATTTATTTATTTGTACTAGTAGCATGTTTTCCTTGATTTCTAAACTGATTGTTTTAGAGTTTTGTCCCATGTATTCTGACGCTCACTGTCCTGTTGAAGTTGTTTTTGATCATGGGGATACATTTGTAAAAACTCAACCAACTGTCATAAACCAGAGACCTAAATTGTGGGATCAAAATAATATTCAACGTTTGTTGATAACTTAGATACAGATAATGTAAATAGAATAGATGATGAATTAATCACTATACAGGAGACTAACAACTGTTCTCAAGAAATTGTTAATAAGCTAGTAACAGATATTTGCTCAGTATTTAGCAATAGTATCGAAAAAAGCTTTATTACAAATGGTGTTAAACAAACTTCCAGTAATAAACGGAAAATAAATCTTTTACCGCATTGGGCAAATGCTGAATGTAAAGCAGCTAGACGAAATTTTCATCGAGCCAAATATTTGTACAAATTACGTAAAAATGATGTTTATAAACAAACTTTAAAACTGATAGCAAATATATAAAAAAAACAATTGAAGGAAAGTTATAATCAATTTAAAACGACAAATGTTAAAAAACTTAAAAGTCTAAAAAAATCAAGTCCTAGAGAGTACTGGAAGATCCTAAATGGTGGAAAGAAAAACGTTGTTAATTCTGATATAAACGATCTGTATAATTTTTTCAAAAATATTAATAGTTGTAGTAATGACAACTATACACTCTCTGACAACGATATCTCGGATTCACATGTTATCAATGATGAATGTTAAATAAAGAAATATCTTTGCAAGAGATTGAGTTTGCAGTAAAATTACTTAAGAACAATAAAGCATGCGGTTTAGATAATGTTTTAAATGAACATATTAGACACTCCTTCCCCATCATGAAACATATTTATAACAGACTTTTTAACATTATTTTTAACTATGGTGTAATACCTGATTCCTGGACAGTTGGTGTTATAAATCCCATATATAAAAATAAGGGCGAGGCTAGTGAGCCTAGTAACTATCGACCGATCACACTGCTGAGTTGTTTTTGAAAACTATTTACCTCTGTTTTAAATATACGATTACAATATTTTGCGGGTAAACATGATCTAATAAATCAATATTAAGCTGGTTTTCGAAACGGGTTTGCAACTGTAGATAACATGTTTGTTTTAAAAATGTTAATTGATCTACTTCACCATTCTAAGAAAAAAATATTTTGTGCTTTTATAGACCTAAAAAGTGCATTTGATACCATTAGTAGGTCAAGACTGTGGATAAAGCTGAATAAGAATGATATAAGTGGTAAATTTTTAAATGTTGTCAAAAGTATTTACAATAATGCCAAAACTTGCGTATGTGCAAATGGTGAAAAGTCTGATTTCTTTCCATGTAACATTGGTGTTAGACAAGGCGAAAATCTATCGCCGTTGCTCTTTTCTTTTTATTCCCTGCGGTCTGAGACCGCAGGGTATTGGTACGCGTTTAACTTTTGAGGCATGGAGGAGCACGTGACGTGTTTTCGGTACATGGAGGAGCATGTGATCTGTTAACCGTACATGATTGGTTAAATGACCTTTTCGAAAACCTGGCTAAATACCGTTTGCCGGTACGTTACGGATTTACCTCTAGGGAATGAGTCAGAATAACACCTAATTAAGAACAAAAAACTATTACGTGATATTTCTAATTTTCTATAATTATATTACCATTTAAGGTGGAAAACTTGAATGATGTGTTTGAAAATTATCAATGTTTCTTTAATATGTATCTCAAATTTTACAAACAATAAATTGTTTATACTTCGACCTTCTCCGGTCATCAACGGTCACCAGTTTCCAAAGACCTTCTTCTATATTGATCGATTATTGTTAACTATATTCCTGAAACAAACGTTATTTCCCCCCCCCTCCACCCCCACCCCCCAAAAAAACAAAAAAACAAAAAAAGAAAACAATGTTGAAAATAGTTAAATGAAATATATTTTTATCATTAAAATGTTCCCCGCAGGAAACCATTTTACTTGTTTGAATGATTTGCATGATTATTTTTTAAATAGTAATAGTATAGAAGGTGTAACATGTAATGATGAAGTACTTGGACTTGTAAAATTGTTTATTTTTCTATATGCTGACGACACTGTTATTTTATCTGAGTCAGCAAACGATTTACAAATAGCTATTAACCTATATAAAAGTTATTGTGACAAATGGCAATTAACAGTTAATACATCTAAAACAAAAGTTCTTATATTTTCAAAAGGTAGGCGAACGCAGTATAGTTTTACATATGGTAATGAAAATCTAGAAGTTGTCGAGGAATTCAAATATCTAGGAATATTATTTAGTAGAAGTGGTAGTTTTTTAAAAGCAAAGACCTATATAGCTAACCAAGCAATAAAAGCCATGAACTGTCTAATTAAAAAATCAAAAAATCTTCAATTACCTTTAGATATGCAAATAGATTTGTTTGACAAACTTGTAAAACCAATTTTATTATATGGTTGTGAATGCTGGGGATATGGGAATAACAGTATACTTGAAAAAGTACAATTGAAATATCTGAAACATATATTAGGCCTAAAATCAAGTACACCAAATTGTATTGTGTACGGCGAATGTGGTGTTAAACCAATTTCTATTGATATTGATTGCACAATGATCAATTTTAGGTCTAATCTAGTTTTACCTAATGAATTAAAATTATCTAGCACATTTTATCAAATTGCTCTTAAAACTTATAATACAAGTAGTAATGTTAATAGACAGACATTTCTGTGGTTTAAGCAGCATATAAAAATATACTTGTTAAATGTGGAAACCCTAATGTATGGACCTATCAGATGTTTCCTAATCACAAATGGTTAGTTGCCAATGCGAAGCAAAAATTGTCAGATATAAATTTAAATGACTGGTATTGTACAGTAAACGAATCAAGTAAATGTAAAAATTATAGATTATTTAAAGAAACATTCCATTTCGAGCCCTATTTAATAAATACACCAAAAACTTATTAAGATATGTAATTAAGTTAAGAACAAGAAACAGTAGACTTCCTGTAGAAACCGGAAGTTGGAATGGTATAGATTTAAATTTACGTAAATGTACTCTTTGTAACAGCTCCGGAAGTATTGGAGATGAATTCCACTATCTCTTTGAATGCAATGAATTATCTGTACTAAGAAAAAGAATGCTATAGATCATAATTATTTAAGACATCCAAATATATTAACTTTAAAATTTATTATGAATATGAATATGACTCATTGTAATGAATACAGAAATTTTTGTTTATTTGTTAAGGAAATAATCACAAAATTTGAGAATAGTTAACATTTCTACATATTTGTTCATCATGTCTTTGAAAATGCGTGTTTCTCTCCATTTTGTTAAGATGAATTGTATTAATATTATTATTTCCATGTGTATGCTATGCCTCTTTATGTAATGTACGTTTATATGCTATAGCTCATATTGTCATGTGTGTACATGAATTGAGTTATGAAATAAACTTTGAAACTTTGATACAATATTACAAATAAATAAGTAGCATACGAAAATTATGATGACATCTAAATGTTCACACATATGTTCAGCGACGTTAACACTTTTAAATATGTTTTTAAGTTATTTTACCTTTAAATCATTTTTTATAAGCAACTATTTTCTTTCTTGCAGTTTTTCATCAACCTGAAGCATTACAAATATATACCGAAACAGTAGTCTGTTATAACTCCCCTTGGCTAATAATTGGTATTATACATGGAATTGAACTCACAGTAGTTGTTCTCTCCTTGGTTGCATACAAGAAAAGAAGAAGTTTATTGAAGTGTAAAAATTCTGTATGTAGATGGATGGCTAATCCTCAGGACAACTTACCATATCATATGAAATCAACACAAAGAAGTGAAACAAAAGACTTGTACGATAAGACAGATTCAAAGGATGAACGCGTTAAACTATTGGACGAATATAACAATCCAACCGATAGCAATGATTTCGGAGAAAAATCTGACATGGAACTTAAGGTATTTTCCTAAAAGGATAATTGAACTCAATTTAACGGTAATGAGAAAAGTTCGTCTAATAAAAAGGAAATATATTGTAGAACCGATATTTAAAGCGAAATATATGTAACCACTACTCTACAGATCATTGAATGTATCGTTTAAGTCATGTGCTAGGGTTAACAATTATAAGACATACTGGTTTAATGTCAATTGTAACTTACATCACGGTATTAGTCGAATTGTTTCACTATCGTTAATATTCTTTCGCGAGTGTATTCTTTGAGCTGGGAAGAGAGCGTAGTGTCAGGGGTATATTCTTTCACCTAAATTGTATTATTTTTCCATCACTGATTTGTCCATTTATCTTAAATCATTGGGTAAAGATATCAACACAGTTGAAACGAGAATGATTGTATAATGCTCTACGCCGACCGATGATATTGTTAGCAGAGGATTAGCAAGTGCTTCTGAATGCTCAAAATGGTTGGTGTTCATTTAGTACATGTAATAATATAAATGTTAATGCCAATAAAAGTAATGTTGTAAACTTCCGACCTTAGTCTGTATAATGTACTCCGTTCATGTTTACTTGCGGAAAGAATAAGCTTTTTATTGTTGGTAGATAAACTTACAAAGACGTTGTACTTTTGAACATTTGGGTTATGATATAACTGTAAAATCTGTTGCCCAGAGTGCAAGTCGTGCTTTAGGATTGCTTATTGCTAAATACAAAGCGATTGGTAGCGTACCATTCGTTTACCATACATCTTTGCAAAGTTATACGACTCCGTCGTTTGGCCAGTAAATAATGACAGCGCTCCATTATGGGGTTTCTGGTCATATTCCTGTATCGAGGCCGTTCATAACAGAGCTATGCATTTCTGTCTTGGTGTTTGAAAATATTCACCTAATGATGGTATAGATGGCAATATAGGTTGAAAATCCCCAAAAGTCCGACAATTGAAAATAGCGTTCTTTATATTGGTCTAAGCTTTAATGTTTGAATTTGACAAGAATTTGGCAAGAATTAATAAACGTTTGGCTCTCTTAAGCTAGTCGCTTATTAGGAAACTGACCATTTAATGTTTGAAGTTATTATGATGTCGATGCTTTACATATGTACTTCAGTTTTTAACAAAATTATTATTTTAGTATTTTTTTAAAATTTGATTTCTGGTTTAATGCCTTCTGATTGTCTTTAATTCTTCTAGTCAAGCTGTTCATCTTTTGAGTTTATGGATAGCAATGGTTTAATAGTTTTATAATATAACTTTGTCATTTTAATGATATATTTATGTATATATATATATATTTTAACTTTGTGATTGTGTTTGTTCATTTTTTATTACGCCATGTTGGATTGGCATTGTACTGTAAACTTTTGTCTAAAACGATGTGTATTTAATATCTGTACAATGATGAGATGTAAATAAAGATAACTACTCTTACTACTAATGCACTTCGCAAGTAACTGGATTGGTTGTAAACATGACATAGATAATTGTATAAATACATTGTTGAATTGCGATCCGTTTCTGTTATATATTCAACAATAAATGACAGCATATTTATCTGGAAAAACGCAGTAGCACAACAGGTCATTTACCCCCTTTGTTTTGGTTAAAACAAAACTTACACATAGCTTGCTTGAGATGCTGATTTAATCGGAAAGTATTTAATTTTAAAGTTAAAGTTCGTGTCCGTTACTTAAATTAGTTATCAAAGAATGTGAAAATAAAGTGATCTTTTTGGACAAAATAAACACAATTTAAACCACTAAATATACTTAAATTATCTAACTGGTTACAGTAATTATCTAGAGTATCGGCCCCTTCTATGAGAAATAGCGGGGACCTTGACTTTTTGATTTCACATGATGGTAAATCCATGTTATATAGCCACAATGTAATGGAGCATCATTGAAACTAATGTATCGTGACACTTACGAACACTTCTATATTAATTTATTTGTATGAAGTTACATGATGAAAACTTTCCATTTTTAAATTAGATATTACAGTTTTACGTTTTATTAACATAATTAATTCAACTTAGAGGAAATAAATTATCAACATGGAAAATAATGTCATATTGGCTTAAATCATAAAAAATGCCTGGCTCGAAAGTGTATAATTATTAAACAGAAAAAAACTACTTACGTAATATTAAGCTTGACTAAAAAATAGGTAAAAACAATTTATTTGCTCGAATTTGATTGCGTAATATCAAGTTATTTTTGTACATGGGAAAAACCTATCTAAGCTATATTTACCAACGGTTGAAAACGTCAACAATATTGGAAACCTAAGTTATATTTATCCAATACAGTGGTATGGTTTATGTTGACAAATACATATTTGTATATTGGAAAAAGAATTACATGTGTCAGTGTAAAAAAGTAAAGTTAGCAGGAAGAAGAAGAAGAAGAAGAATGATTTTATTTTCAACTTGTACACAACATATGGTACATCGTTGTACAATATACATTTACAAAATACATGGCATATGGTTAGGTATCGGTAAAAGTTACAATGTCGTTTGACAAATACAGTTTATTTCTAACCAATTAAGGAATTCATACCTTTTTTCTAAACGATTTTGCATTTAAATAAGCACAATATTGAGGGGAATTAAAGCAATGTACATAAGAAACCTAATTTAAGACCACTCTGGATTTAAGACCATCCCCCTATTAAGACCATTTTTTTAAAGTATGGAATTTTATATACTTTATATTCATGGTAACATGATCCAGAATGAACTATTAGGACCACCAGTATCAGTCCCAATTCTTTGTTTTATTCGTTGTTTGACCCAACTATTGAGAACATTGACAATCCGGTTAACACCTATTTAGATTACAAAGTTTTTGTTATGCTCATAGGTATGACACTTGCCGTAACTTTGCTATAATTGGGCTTATAACACTTATATTGTATATATTAAGGTGATAAAATAATTTTTTAGCGGTTTAATGTTGCGCTCTGCATAGTTATTTTGTTAAGAATTAAATTAGTATTTGATAGGTATATAATATTGAAACCAGATTTATGAGAATTCAAAAATAAACTTCTTCAGAAATATGTTTTTCTCTCATCAGATTAAATATCATTAAATACATTTGTAGTAGTATTTGAATGTATAAAACAGATTGTTTGTTCATACAGAATGACTAAAATAGACCGTGTTTTTAAAGTTATATATAAATAATGTTAGTTTGCAGATAATACTCGTCTACTAGTCAAAGACTGATTGGTATCAATGTTTTATTAGAGTATTAAAGACTTTGTAGCAAAAGCAGCTATTACGTCTTCTTGACTCGGAGGCATGAACACTAAGGAATAGAGAATGGGGATGGCAGTCTGCATTTACAACTACCGTGCATGAACAGATTCAGCCAAACCGAGACTGCAACATTTCCTTTTTTTGTCGTTTTGAGCGTTCTTTTAGAAATATAACGTATGTTCATTATTATCACATAAGCATTGTTTGTGTCATGTTCAGGCCATAATTAGTCGCCCCGTACATTAATCTAGAGATATTATATTTCCGATGCTTTAGGATCGTTCAGAACAACATTATTGTTGTGTTTGTAGAATGTTTACATCACCTGTCACAAAGTTACAAGGTGGACTTTTGTAATCGCTTTTCGACCGGCGTCCGTCCGTCCAAAACTTTTACGACATCTCTTCATAAACCGTTATGTTACTTCACAGACATGTTTCTTTGCTGGTCAACTTAAAAATGAAAACTGTTCAAAACATTTATTTCTATGCAGAACTCTAGTTGCCATAGCAACCGAAAAAAAGGTTTAAAAATCTTTTTAAAATCCAAAAGAGCTAAAGTTTAGTGATTGGCATGAAACATCTAGTGTGTGTCTATCAAGTTTGTTTAAATAAAAGCTCTGGGGTCAAAATTGGCATCCCTCCGGGGGTCATTGATTTTCCTTTTACGTATGTTGTAAAATACTTCTATTAAAACCCCAAAGAGCTAGAGTTTAGATAATTTCCATGAAACATCTTCTAATTAGTGTCTAGCAAGTTTGTTAACAAAAGCCCTGGGGTCAAAATTGGCCCCAACCCAGGGGGTCATTGATGTACACATCTTTTGAACTGTTGTTGTTCTTTAGCAATAGCAACCAGTAATGTGTTTACACATGCACTATTTCAGATACAAATTTGAACTTTGTGATATCAGTTTAAGATTTAAATTTAACAAAAATTGATTTATTATAATTATGCTGTGAAATGTATGACGATGTCAAACCAATGTAATTGATTGTTTCAACAGAAAAATAAATACATTTTATCAGATAAAACATATTTTAAAAACGGCTGCACCTAGTTTGCAAACATTCTTTAAATCACCCAAGGTAATTTGTATAAATCTTCATATTCTATGTGTTTTAGAATATTGTTCTTTTGAAAAATTGTTTTTCAACATTTTAAAAGAATATATTCTGTGTTTATTTTATATGTGTTTAAACTACATTTAAGACTAAGAACTAGGGTTGGTGCGCCTAAAACCGGTTGTGTTATTATTCCGACGTACCAAGGCGGTACCTCTTTCTGTTTTACACTAAAGTGCTGAAATCAACGACCCCGAAGGACCAGAAAAATATAAGACAGCTGCACCTAGTTTGAACCCAACCTTTGAATCGCCGTCAAGGGAAATGTGTATTAAATATCTATGTTCTTTTTTAGTTTATAGAATAATTTTCTTTTAAACAATTTGGAAAATATGGTAATCTTTTCAAATTGTAAGTCCGTGGAAGAATATGTTCTTTAACATTTAAAGAATTTAATTCTTTGTTTATTTTGTATCTGTTTTAGCTACTTATCAAACGAAGGCTTATAATGACAAAGAGGGATGTTTGGTGGTGCGCCTTAAACCGATTAAATCTTCCAACCAGTCACTGACAGTTCCTAGGCAGTTACCCCTGTGTTCCTCCTTTTGTAGTAATCGTACTTGCTTCGGCTGTTGAGAGGCTGTCGACCAGTTTCGGGGTTAATCTTCGCGCGAAATAAAAAAATCCATATTCGTATGCCTATCTGGTGTCAAATTCGGGACAGTATGACGTCTGCATAAGTAATGGCTATGAATGTTCAGTAGGCGTACGCCAAGGAGAGTGTTTGATCCCTTTCTTTTTTCTATGTTTTAAGCGTTTTAGCAGATTGTTTTTTTTTCTTCATAATGACCTGGAAGGAATAGATGTTAATATGTTTAAAATGTTTATAATTTTATATGCGGCTGATATTGTTATTTTTTCTAATAGTAGCTAATTATTGTGATAGGTGGAAACTTACGGTAAATACGGTTGAAACGAAAATTATGATATTTAAAAGAGGCTGAAGATTGCCAGATAACTTAGTTTTTTTATTATGAAGATTGTTGATATTAGTTAATAAGTTCACTTATTTAGGTTTAGTATTCACAACGGAAAGCACAGAATACCATTGCTGGACAAGCAATGAAAGCAATTTTCAAAATTGATAAGTGGATGTGTAAATTTGTTAGCATTTCACTTTCCCATAGTTTAGAACTACATGTATTTGTAAACTTATAATGCCTATTTTGAATTATGGTAGCGAGGTTTTGGGGTTTATTAAAGGTAATATTGTAGATCGAGTACATATGCAATTTTGTAAACGGATTATTGGTGTAAAAAAGTTACTCAAAACGATTTAGCATATGGTGAACTAGGTAGAATATCATTAAAATCAGTACGTTACTATAATATTGTAAATTTTTGGGTTAAGATATTGCATACAAATGAAAATAAATATGTGAAGAAAGTTTATACATAACTGAAAAATGATTTTGAAAATTTGCCCAACAAAACTAACTGGTGTTCACTTGTAAAACATATTCTGTGTGATTAAGGTTTTTATGAAGCTTGGTTAATGCAAAGATAAACAGATCAATTCGTACAAAATTGGTCGTTTAGATTAGATAACTCGAGTAGAACTCTGTTTAATATGCAACTTTAACTTACAACCATACATAAATTTTATTCATGTGAAAGGATTCTGGAGAAGTGTAACTAGGTTTAGAGTTTTATCTCATAGGCTTAATATTAAGACTAGTAGATGGACTAAACCCCATAATCCACCATTTAATGAAAGAAATTTTTTGTCGTAACGTCCTAGATTTTGTATTGGATTGTAAATTATATAGTGATATAAAAGAAAACGGTTAATACCTACTTACTATTAGAAAAGACCAAATACGTTAAAACATCATAAACTTATTAAATACCGAAAACATTTGTGTAGCACGTAGGTTTGGTAAATATGTGGATATCGCTTTTGAAATTAGAAAAGAGAAGTTGTATACAAATCGTAATCAATCTTCGTGATGTCCATAAGTAAAACTTTCATAGTATTGTGATGTCCATAAGTGAAACTTTCATAGTATTTTTGATTTTCTATGTATATATGTCTATGTATGTATATGTATGTATGCGTATATGTATGTTTATATGTATATGGTTACATATATGCACGATAGCAAATTTTAAAGTTTTCTAAAACTTACTCCACGACTCTTCTTGCGAATAATAATTAAGTGTCACGATGTAACGTCTATACGACTATACATTACATAATAATATTGTTGTGTTCTTTGTTAACTGAGCATTAGATTTCGAGCATTTAAAGAATATCTCTCTTCAATCTATATGTTGATCTTGTGTTTTGTTTCCGATAAGATCAGGATACTTACAGTATGCAAATTTCTACCTAAAATAATAAAGACTCATAATTTATGTTGGTCTTGTATTTCGTTTTGACAAGATCAGGATATGACTAGTATGTAAGGACTCATCTATCTAAAACACATAGTTATTTCGTGGAAGGGCAGGAGAAGTTTATAGAATACGCCACATACATAATTTTGTAAACATTTAGATATTATTAGAAATGGATTATAATAATCAATACTAAGATGTTTCAACATACAAATGAAAGTTAACCTTCCCCGTTGTTCACTAAATCTTGTTTGAAATTTATTATTGTACACTGTCTTGTGTATATCCTCACGGGCCATGTGGCCTTATGGAATTTGAATAATAAACTTGTCAAACTTATCATACCTGCTGAATCTGATTTATGATAAGTAAAATACTTAGTATGAATAAATAGTATAATCGCTTATTTTTTATTAACGTTCATACAAAAGTTGTTGTACATACCTCACGCTTAAATAAGAGGGTTGGTTAATACACTTAAATCGTTTTATTACAAGTTTAAAGTAAAGTATAAGTTTAAAGTATAGTATAAGAACACTATTTATTATTGTCAATAATTTTCAATATCTACATTATTATTGTTTGCAAATGCCAAAATGTTATCAACTTTCTATTTATATTTAAAACGTCAAAACATTTACATAACTAATAATAGATACTATATCACAATTCGGGTATAGGACTACGGATCAATATTTTCCGCGTTTCGATATCGTTAGATAAAATGAAGTTTACTGTATTGTTTTTTACAGCAGTTGTGATATTAATTACGTTAGGAAATGTGTATGCAAGTTCAGGTACATTTATTCCACTTGTCGATTTTGATCAAAAATACACTTCTTAAAAGGCAAATACACGTTGTCGTTCGTATGTCATGGCGCTATTTAAAACTCAAACATGGTGGCTGATTTCTGCCATTTCGTTACTTCGCCAGGCGAAGATTTATATATTTTATTAAGCTATCGCCTTTGACTTTTCAGGGCACGGATACGAAAGTACAGTATATTTTATGCGAAATACACGATAAGTAAGGGTACGAAGACACGAAATGGCAGACATCAACCACCATACTCGATGGATCAAACTATTCTTTAAAACGTTAAATTTCATTGATTTGTTTTAATGCTTATTTGATATAAATCGTTTTAAGGAACTGTTTCACAGATTGTTAACTTATAATACCCATTTTTAATAAAAAATATTAACTTTCTCAGTGTCATTGTCAAGGATCCCACATCTCTATATATATCACAAACTTGGTTTTCCATTTACGAAATATAGATAATGAAATCATTTGGAAAATAAACAGTTTATTAAATAATTTTGTAAATCGCATTGCCCGGCTATCATAAGGGGGCTTTGTGATAAAGAGGGTTAAGTGATAAAAAACACACACGTATGTTTGATTTTTAGGCCATTTTCACTTGACTTTAAAAACATGAAGGGTTAAATTAAATATGTACTAAAGAAGGATTGGCCATATTTTAACTTCAAACTGAAATCGTTAAATCTCATCAGGCATTCTTAAATATAAAAAATACACAATGTTATTCAAAATAAAATCTATACCGAATTCTTTAAAACTTGTTAAATAATATTGAGAATTTCAAGACATACTGATAATTGTAGGTTTTAGTCCAGAGTATTTAAGCACAGTAGAAGTGTGTAGGCCTTGTTCTGTGCTTTTAAACGTCTCTAAGAGTAAGATATTTTAGTAAATATTGTTAAATGTCTCAACGTTTACACAAATAATGCTTCTCGTTATCGGATAGATAAGACAAACCTTAATACCGACTCGTTTTATAGTGTTTGTTTGTTTCCAGATTATTTAAACTTTGTGTACATACCATGCTTTCTAGAAAATATTCTAAATTCAAATTTCGACGTTTATCTTTGGGCACAAACATTGTGCATTTTTACCAATACAGTACACATTAAAGTTCTGAATTTCTGCCACTTATATGCATTATAAAATATAACATTTTCATTCCTATCTACGCAAATACGATTCTTCAGATCACATCACACAGTAATTTTAAGACTTAAAACTTTGATTTTGTTAACATATCATTTTCAATTGATACTGGCGATTTCAAGAATTGAAAGACAGAACGATTGGGAAGATTTCAAAATCATTTTATATAAAGAGAGATTTCGAATCTATAGTTCATTTAGTTTATCTTGTTAACACGCAATTTTTCTTTTAGGCACTAAGGATGCCGATGAGAAATTATCATGTAACCCGTATAGCGCTCTTATCATATGGCACACGGGTAGCGGAGAAGATAATTCCTTTTTTCAACAGAGAAGATTGTTGGTAATGTTAATAAGTGACTTTCCTGAAAACACAAGTGTATCAATCGTCACAATTGGCGCTAAAGAGGATATAAGACTACAGTTTAGAAAACAAGATAGAATTGCGAATTGGAGAGACAAAATTTTACAACATGTGCCGGGAACGGCATCGAATCATACATTATCTTACACAGAAATACAAAAGGCAATACTATACCATAAGACTAATTCTAGTGAAGCAGAACTTGTTTATCTACTAGTTAATGATAAAACTGTAATACGCGGTGTCGAAAACAATGGTTTTGAAGAGCTTCGGAAAAAGAAAACTTTTGTTGTGTTATGTGAAATACAAACGGAAAATAGATCACAAACGTGGATAAAATTTGCTAGCAAAAAATTATTTTATTGCATTGGACAGTATAACAGGGGATGTCAATAAAACGAAGGAAATAATTCTGGCCAGGTCCTGTCAAGGTGAACATTATTATTATTATAAAAGTACTTTAATTTTGAGTAATAAGTTTTAAAAATAAAGTAAGTAGAAAAGTTTTTTAAAAATTTTATTGCTGTTTATAATTTGCTTAAAACACTTACCAATCTTTTCACTTTCTTTTCTAAAGAGATTTATGAAAATTGGCACACAACACAATGTACATGGTTTCTTTTATAGATTCAAAATATGTCTGCGACACTGATATGTACTGGTCAAGTGATAGGGAAGGATGCAATACATGCACATATATATGTTCCAGTACCTGCAAGGTGCAACCGGAGTATTGCTTTAATGCTTGTCCATGTATGTCTACTTACATTTTTATAGATATCTTCACCTGCCATGTTATTTGATTCATAAGTCCCGTGTGTCCGCCGTAAAATGTTTCCACGTACTTCACTTCAGTGTTAATATATCTATCTGGTTCTTCGGATCGTTGATTTCAGCACTTTGAATTGTTAATATTGAGTACCACTCAAGGCGGTAGTAGGAGCGTTGCACTTTTTCATTATCCGTCATGTACAGACTAATTCAAACCGACTAATTCAAACCGAGTCTGCAGTTTTCATGTAATTTTGCTGATTTGCTTCCGAAGGATCAATTTTTTTCCAGATAATCATATCATGATTTACGTGTATGTTTGAGAATCTCTTATTAGTATTGATCAAGGTAAATCTTATGATTATTTTTATTTTTACAGAAAAATATTAAAACTTTTAAAATAATTGTAAATATCTCTTTAATAATAGCTTTTTTCCTTTTTTTGCAGTTTTTCACAAATATTTTCTGGACAATGCTGGAAAAATAAACAAGGACAAAGATTGCAATAGTGAACCATTACAAGACCATGCTAGGCAAGTATCTGATAATAAATCTTGCATGTCTTGGCTAATTATTATCATTGTATGCATACTATTATCAGGTATTGTTACCCTCGTATGCAAGCAAAAAGAAAGGTTATTGAGCTCTCTAAATTCTGCATGGAGACATTTTATGGAAAGAAGATCCCCTTTTCCTGCAAGATACACAAACGACGAGATCAGTGAACTTAAGGATCACTGAAACAATTGACAATGTAAAAGTTCATCTACTTAAACCTATCATAGACGCAAACATGAGTAACACCGTAGCTCACATCGTGTCAGTGAACCAGAATTGACTGTCTTACATTAACACTGAGATACAACAAACATGACTGCATATAGTGAACCTAGTAATTGTTATTAATGTTATGTAGTGATGGGAATTCTAATTAACATATGTTGGTTTAAACATATTTATTTAAGCTCAATTTCAAAACAAGTTCTTGAAACTTATATTAATTAACTTAATCACTTTCGACTTTCGACTATACATGTACTGGGTCTTTGGTTTTTTTCTGAAATCAGACTGAGAAAAGCTTCGGAAACAAACAACCGACATACAAAAATTATCATTTATCTTAAATAAAAACATTTATGGATGCGACATATTATTATATCCAAGAATTATAGTGGTGTTAGCTTACAGTCCGGTATTACAATAGCAAACGGGTGTTAGATCGCTGTCCGCTTAGTGGACAGTTTTTAGTTAGTTCATTAACATAAATAAGTATAAATTAGTAGCCATTTTGTATTAACAAAAAGATAAGATTTTTAAAAAAAAACCCTCCCTCCACTCCCTCCACTCCCAAATGAGGCGTGTTGATAGTTAACCAATAATTACATTTGTTTAGTTAGATGCATTTGTTCTAGATTGCATTATTCATGCCAAATTGTTTCTGTTTTGCATTATTGCATAATTTCATTTTATTTTGAATTGTTGCATAATTGTTGTTTTGATGATTAACTAACATTTAATTTCTGTTCTCAGACATCCATAATAGTTGATATTTTAGCATTGTTGCATAATTGCATTTATCACAAATGTATTCATTTGATATGTTTTTTTGTTTTACATTTGTATGTTTTACTATTATGCGATTTTAACTTCTAGTCATTTAAAAAGCATTATATGACAATTTCACTGCACTGCGTCTTTGTTTTTATCTGAAAACCTCGAAAACAAAAAACTGGCATACATAAAAAACTGCTGTCAGAAAACGATAGAGTTTATAGTCCGGTAAGAGAACAACATCCACTCTGATTAATTTTAACAAAATCATTATTTATACCACAAAAAAGTATGTGGTATAAATGTCTTGTACTTAACAGTTGCAAGCTGTACTCATTGGCAAAACAAAATTAAATAGATGTAAAAAACTTAAGATTGTTGTGTTTATTTATGAACTACGTGGCATGCCATTGTCAGTACTTTTCGGAGTTGGAGGTAATATACGTCATAAAGTTAATGGCGGCGTCAAAGACACACACGACACGATTCGTCGTTAATTTCTGTTATGTAAGTCACATCTATGTTTTTTTCCATAAAATTTAGAAAGTAAACTCGATTTAGTGTGCTTTCTGTCTGCAAAATTTGTTTTAAAGTATGTTGTCAAGACCGAACTTTCTTAAAATGAATATGCACATTTTAGTATACGAAATGTTTTTAGTTGTCTGCAATGACTACACATTAGAGTTAACATATAACATATAATATAATGTTCGATGAATGAACAAAAGTGTAGGCTAGACTTTAGAATATGTCCGCAGCTATTTTTAACATTTTACACAAAAGTAATTCTTCAGTATGTATCAGTTTATGTTTCTCTAAACATCACTCAGATTAGTTCTAAAGTTACGATGGGTTACGGTTTGTGTTACATGGATAAGGGGTTATTGTTTGGGCTTACAGGGTTAGGATTTGGATTATAACACATGCATTTTGCTGCGGACAGGTTTTATTAGTCAGAAATTATTGCATAAGTGAAATTAGGCGTATATTACATTCTTATATATATTCAGAGAATTATTTCATCTCCAGTGTCGTTTAAGTTTAGTAGTTAGCACTCACTAAGGTTATTATGTTAGATAGACAGTCATTATTTAACGATAAACCCAAATAGCATTCTAATGTAAATGTTAAGTTATAATTCGCCGCCTATTAATGATAATCACTATGACTTAGTAGGCATTTTTATATACTGACTTAATGGCCATTGCATATTTTTAATAAGTAAATACAAGAGTATAGAGTTACTAATAAAAGTAACAAACTTATGTATCAATGAATAATATAATTGCTTATTTTATTAAGGTAAACATAAAGTAGTTGAATCACAATTATTGAAATAACAAAAAATTAGTATTTATTTATCTTGGGGAACACGTTTATTGCTAATTCTTGTTAAATTGTTTGCATTCGAAAACTGTTTCTTATATTACTGTCATTTTAGCTATAGTCATTTTATTTAATTGGATATTGTTTGAAAATATAATCAAAACGACCAGAATAAGAAAAAAAACGTTTTTGATTATGTTCATGCATTTTTGTGACTTGATAAATAATTTGTTGTTGTTGTTATTATTATTATTAATTGTGAATTGTACGATAGTAAGATCTGTATGAAAATAAATGTTACATACCTCATGCATTTAATAAAACTACTAAATACGACTGTGTGTGAATATGTTATGTAATATGGTCAATAAATTTAACAAAAGAGCAAATATTTTTATATTTTCTATTTAAAATCTCCTCAGTAATACAAGGTTGTAGACGTTTTATTTATTTTTAAATGTTTCCATATAGGCCTACTTAAGTATGCATTTCAATAGCTAAAGTGGCGCCAAAGTCCATTTCTCCTCTTGTAGCGATGATCTTTCTTTTCGTGTCTTGGAAAGAGGAAAAGGTCACAGGATGCCAAGTATTGAGAATAAGGTGGATGCTTTTGGACAGTCAATCGTTTTTCGCAGGAAGAAAGAAAAAACAAACAACAACAACAACAAAAAGAGTGTTTGCAAGAGCGTTGTCATATAGACAATATAGACCTTTTATACCAGTCAAAGAACGAACTTTATTACGTGTTTTTCTTTTTTTCTTCATACGACATCTCTATAATATTTGGATGTGATATAGTTTTGACCACATTTTCACGCGTATTGAAAAAATAACGTGCATAACTTTGTGGACACTTGTCAACCGCTTGGCAATGCATGACTGACGAACATTTGTGGTGCCTTAAACGCTAAATAAGAATCTATACTAATTGCATTATTTATTGACACACGAAACTAAGTGATTATCGACTAAGATTATATCATTAGCCTTACGTTTGAATAAAAAATTGGAAGCAAGAGAGATGGTGATAAATATCAGAAAAATTATTGTCTACGGCGTTCTCTCAATCTGATCTCCATTCAGATAATATTAGTCTACTAGTCGAAGACTGTTAAGTCGAATTTGGTACACATTATTTTAGTAAAGCAGCTGTTAAACCAACGTGATTCGGGGGGGGGGGGCGTGGTCACTATGGGCTAGAGGATTGGAATGGTAATTTGCACCTACAACTACCGTCCATGGACAAGACCAATTAAACCGAGCCTGTGACATTTTCGTTTGTATCGTTTTTGGCGTTCATAATGAAGTCTTATTTCTCTAATTTTTATTGTCACGTACGCATTGTTTGTGCAAAGTTGAGGCCATAATAAGTGTCCTCGTCCATTCCTTTAATGAAAGTCGTTCATCTAACAACATAAGAGTTGTGTTTGTGGTATCTTTAATTCATTCTTTTTGAACATTTCCTTGTTGGTGCTTCCTGTATTCCTACTTGAATAGTGTATAATCACACTGAGGATATATTTACAGCATTTTAAATTGTCTTTTGACGTCTGCCTGTCATATCCATTTTTTTATAGAATCAAGTCTACTTTCAAAATTTAACTATATATTATTAAAGTTCATCCTTTCCTCATTTAGGGCACAAGCGTTTTTCACTTCGGGACTGAATGGCACGAAGTGTCACATTGAAGGTTCCACCAAAATTGCCACATGAACAAATCTATGTATGTTTGCAAGTTAAAAATTCCACCGTTGTCCTGCTTGAATGTTAAGTACTGCTAAAACCTATACTAGGGTGTTTATTTCACTTACCACTACTAAACATGCTCATTCAAACTGAACTGTTTCGAGTGATGTGTAAAGACTCTAGTTTCTCTATTCTGTTGGAACATGACACAATTTGCTCGAACGAGAAATAGAAACAAGTTTCTAAATAATTATATGATAGACCTCTTTATTTTAATGAAGTGTATCATAAAGGAAAACAACAACAAAACAGTAATAAATTTATTATAATTATGCTGTGGAATGTATGATAAAACCAAACCAATGTTATTGTTTCAACAAAAAAATAATGCATTTTATCAGGTAGTTTCATTATGGATATTAACTTATTTTCAAAAACGGCTGCACCGTTCCAAAGTGGTACCTCTCTGTGTTCCTTCATCTGTTTTACATGTATTTCTTGAGTATTGTTACATGTTTTGTATTTTTAAACGTTCTTAGATGTCTTATCTTGTCAAATTGTCCTACATATTACCATTTCTTCCCCTCATGTCGCACTTTTGGCCATCTTTTCCTTACACCCAAACTTTATTTCCGTACCGGCCCTTTAGTTTTTATCCTTTTATTTTTACATTCCTTTCTCTCCTTTCACCGCCTTTTGCATCCTCTCCCGTTTTTGGTTCGGCGCCTTTTGGGTGACTTTTGCAGAACCGTTTACTTAAAAACCATCATCTCATTTTAATCGATCCGATCAAAACATTTTGTTTTGATAACCTTAAAGGTCAAAAATGTATTTTGTTTTTAACAGAAAATTTGCTTCTCTGAGGCACATTTTGTTTTTGAAGATTGTTCTTCAAATCTTCCAAATCAGCAAGAAAGTCAGAAATGAAGAGAGAATGTCTACCGTTTAACTATGGACCCTTTAGATCTTTAAAGTTACAATGTTTCAATGTTATATCATCAAGATCAAGCAATTTTTTTTGTGTTAATGTTCAAAGGCCGTTCGAATAAAGGTTTGGAGGCGAGAAAGAGCATCGTTTGTTCTAAGCGGGCACTTCATTAAAATGAGTAGGTATTTTATAAAAGTCTAAAGAAAACCCGCAAAAACACCATAATTTACAAATGCTTTGCATACGTTGCTAATGAAAACAATGAAGAGAGAAAGTCGTACAGTAATTTCAGATGTGCTTTTAGTAAGGGAAAAGTATGTTAATGTAACAAAATGGATGATTCTGTCACAAATTTCTTCATTTGGAAGAATGCTTTTGAAAAGGAAGTAACGATTAAAATAATCATAACTTGGTTCCAACGCTATTTTTAATTATCTTAAAAAGTAATTCAAGGGATTGAAGTGAAAGAGGAATTGGCTGTAATTTTCATTGCAGCCGAATTAATAATTTGCATTTTTTCCCATTAGAATCAACTTATTTATCAATGAGAAAGGTATTATATAACCCGTTATTTATTGAAAATAACTTAATAACGTAAGCATTGGATGTTTTTTCATCAATTACTTTTGTCTCACAGTTGAACGACATAAGTTATTTCATTTCTTTATAATATCTTTATTTTATTCAAAGTCTGAGCACGCAAACTTCAAACACATTCAATGTAGCAGACACTGATGGTAAATTAACCTTTTCGAATTCTGAAATTTACTTTAAAAAGTGTTAGAAAAAATATCACAGCTATAGTAAATTATCCTGTAAGAATCACTTTAAACGTCTTATTATAAGTTTACTGTAAAGTGTTACTTTAAGACACCTGTTTATTATTGTCAATGATTTTCGTTATCAGTTTCATCATATTTGTTTGCAAATGTCAGTATGATTTATCAGCAATATGTAATGCCACTCTTCTGTTCATACCTTTACAAAATAACTAATCATAGATACTTTTAAAAGCGGGTATATAAAAAAGAAAATAAAAATTTCTAGTATCAATATATGTTATTACCTCGGGCACATATATTTTCTGATTTTCTATATAAGTTATAAAATAACATGAAATCAACTGTATTGATTAATACAACAGTTGTGATCTTAATTACATTTGGACATGTGTATACAAGTTCGGGTATTTTATTTCACTAGTCGATTGAAAAATAACACAACAAAACACAGAATATGAATGCAAATAGTCGAATTCCGTGGCGCCATTTAAAGTAAGAGTAAAGAAAAAATTCCTTTTAACATTAATAACAACTATAACCTTGATGCTCGTTTTATAAAACCTCGTTAAAAAACCAAGTCAGGTAACTAATATTATTACACCTAAATATATCCTTCAATGTAAAACTCCCATAGGTCTATTGTATGTTCTGATTGAATATCACCCTCCTAGGATGTATTTCCCGGGGAATATTTCTTATATCACCCTGGGGCACATAACTCTTGCATAATTTTTCTCATACTCTAGTTGATCTATAATATAAATAACACATGGCTGTCGGGGTGATAGACGTTTTTGTCAACCCGAGAACTGTTACATTACCCCGAGGCGCAGCCGATGGGTAATATTCCAGTCCAAGGGTTGGTCATATTCCTCTATCACCCCGACAGCCAAGTGTTATTTATTTTATTATACCGAAAGACTTACAACTAGATCAACAACGACATTTTTTTCTGAACAGCATAAACAATATGGTGGCAGATTGTCTTTTGCTATGATTTTAATCAATAAACGCTTAATTTTGACTAAAAATAGAATAATTAATCAAAGGAAATTAACTAGTACAATATAAGTAATATAGAGTTATGCAAGAGTTATGTGCCCCAGGTTGATAGAAGAAATATTAAGCGGGGAATACATCCTAGCAGGGTGATATTCAATCAGAACACATAATAGGCCTATGAAGGTTATATTGAGGTATAACAAAATAAAATAAATAATTATTATGTGTTCTGATTAAATATCATCCTCCTAGGATATATTCCACAGGGAATATTTCTTATATCACCCTGGGGCAGATAACTCTTGCATTACTCTTTCTCATACTCTTTCGGTATAATAAAATAAATGACACATGGCTGTCGGGGTGAAAGAGGATATTGCCAACACTTGAATTGGCATATTACCATCGGCTGCGCCTCGGGATAATATACCCGTTCTCGGGTTGACAATATCCTCTATCATCCCGACAGCCATGTGTTATTTATATAATATCAGCTAGTATATGTATAAATGCACTAGACTGGAAACCCCAAATTTATATATATAGCACACTTGGGATTTCCATTCACACACAAAGATAATAGTACAAATAGATTCATTATATTAAAGAAATCGGGAAGTTTATCAAAGATTAAAAGATATAATAAATCTGTCCGTTCAGTAAACATTAGAGACGTTTCGTTTTGTATGCAACTTGATGTTATAAGTTTCATTTTTTAAAACTTCTATTACGTTGTCAATTTTGCATGAAATAAGATAAGCAGACGATAAAAAGAATGATCCAATAGTGCAGGAAGTTAATAAAAAGTTTGCAAGTCAAGATTTTTAACGATCACTTTATTCTCAAATGTTCACCCGCATGAGCCGATGAGTATAAAGTCAAGGTCTTTCACACAGCGATATTCAAGATCAAATGCCAATAAAAAAATGAAATTACATCAGGAGCTCACCATATGTCAGGTGCAAGAACAATATTTTAGGGTAGCTAGGTTTGGATTGCAAAGAGATTACAAACCAAAAATGTAATAGTTTTTAACTTTTTATATGTTAAAGGCCAATATTTGTTACTTTGAAATTACATAGCGCAAATGTTCACCATTTGTTATTTAAACTAGATGTTAATTTTAACACTGATCTTTGTTTACTCTTTCGACTTACGTTATTTTAATATTATGGGTCATTGGCCATTTTTTCATCTTGAATTCTAATGCAATTGTACGAACAAAAATTTATATGACTAAAGTAGGATTTGCAAAAGTCATTTTATTTGTTCAAACTCAAATTTTAAATCTCGTTATACAAAATATTCTGATTCGAACTTGTTTTAAACCTTGTTAAATAATATTAAGGATTTCAACCTAGCACCGAAGGACCAGAAAAATAGAAGACGGTTGCACCTTGTTTAAAAACCTCTGAATCGCCGCCCAGGGAAATGTGTATTAAATATTCATGTTCTTCTTTAGTTTTTAAACTTGATTTTTTTAAAATGGGAAAAAATGGTAATATTTTCAAAGTTAAAAACATTTTGTATTTGAAATTAATATCAAATTTTGGAGAATTGTAAGTCCATAGAGGAATATGTTCTTAACATTATAGTATATATA
This sequence comes from Ruditapes philippinarum, assembly GCF_026571515.1. Classification (NCBI taxonomy): domain Eukaryota; kingdom Metazoa; phylum Mollusca; class Bivalvia; order Venerida; family Veneridae; genus Ruditapes; species Ruditapes philippinarum. The sequence continues at coordinate 42,315 of NW_026863516.1, forward strand.
TTTTGAATTTATTTTGTATCTGTTTCAGCTACTTCTCAAACGAGGGCCCATAATGACTAAGAGTGATGATTGGTGCGCTTTAAAACTTCCCAGTAGTGTTATAACTACTGACAGTTCCTAGGCGGTACCCACAGTGTATCTTTTCTTGTTTATTGCTTCCTGTTTTGTATGTTAAAACGTTTTATGATGTCATTTCTTGTCAAATTGCCGTTAGCAGTAACTATTTTCTTTTTAGTTCGCCTTATGTCCCATTTTGTGCCCCGTTTTTTCCTTACACCAACACCTTGTCCATTTAATTCCTTTTAGATTTTTCTTATTACATGTCCATTTCCTCTTTTCACCGCCCTTTGTGCCCGTATTGGTTGGGTTCCTTCAGCAAAACTGTAAATTTTAGAACCATAATTTAATTTTGTTCAGAAAAGACTTCTGTATAATTTTGATAAAATGGAGGAATTTGATTTTCGATCAAACCAAGACAATAAAAAATGTATAAACCTATAGCACTAAAATTAATGTTTGTCTTTATTTTTGTAAGATAATGTATATTTCTCTGAGGCACACTTTGTTTTTGATGTTGGCTCTCGGAAAAAAATTGCGTGAAGTAAAGAGAGGAAGTTTACCATTTAATCATTGACGCTTTAAATCTTTAAGATTAACATGTTTCAATGCTGTATCATACCCTTTTCAAAGTCAAACAAAAAAAGCACGTGTTGTTTAGGTAAAAAGGCTTCTCGGATGAAAGGCTGGAAACGAACAAGATGATCTTTGTACTATACGGAACATTGATTGAAAAATAGTACATGTAATTACAAATGTGCTCCAATACATTTTAAAAATACTGTAATAAACAGTCCCATTATACACCATTCTTTCATTCAAGTGTTTTGCATACACGATAAATGAAATCAATATTGTTACGTAATAAATAATTTTAATATCGATTTTGTATGGGAACTACTCGTAAGCCAGTACGGATAAATATTATTCCGATATAGATATATAAGTTATTGATAAAATGAAATTCACTGTATTGGTTCATACAACAGTTGTGACTTTAATTACATTTGGACATGTAAATTCAAGTTCAGGTATTTTATTTCATTGTCGATTTAAAAGATAAATAATACATGGGACATATTCAAGTTTGATCTATAAAATCAGGATTGAATTTCAACGAGTTGTATGAAAAATGAAAAAAAAAATCATGAGTGGTGGTAGCCACGAGTGAAATATTCTAATTTTCGTACCACAAAATGAAGATAAATCCTGTATTTTTAGAAAAAAAACTTGAATTTTCTGTTTATAATATACATTATTCTCTTTTTTTACTTTACAATTCGAAAGAACCCCCCCCCCTCTAAATTTTGTGCATTGACTGAATTTAGAAGAAAGTTGTTCGGCAAGACACGAGTGAAAAGACGGAAAATATGTTTCACTGCAGTGAAAAATAAATCTCGAGAAAATGTTGAAAATAAAAAACGCATTTAGTTTCATCTGTATTTCTCAATATTTCATTTACACGTATAAAATGAAATAAAACACGCCTTGACAATAGTTAAATACGATAGCCGAATTCCTCGGCGCTATGTCAAACATACAAAAAGAATCAATACCCACTGTTTTTATATTAAAGAATGCGCTATTAAACCTATATATAGCACACTGGGTTTTTCATTTATCTAAAAACAGATCTCAGAAATTGAAAGGGAAGAATTCAATATGAAAACTTTAAATCTCGTTATTCTCACTAAAAAAAGGCAGAAATGAACTATGTGAACCTTGGTTAAGATATCAAAGATTTCCGAAAGTCACGTCCTACATATTTTTAAAAGCATGGAAGAGTTATTGCTCATGACACATCTTTTAACACAAATTTCGTACAACTCATTTTCGAATTGGATTCCAAAAGCTAAATTATATATAAAATTTATTCTAAACAATAAACATTAACGTTTTTGTCTGTCAGGTACTGAGGAGGACGATGAGGAGTTAATATGTAACCCGTATAGCGCTCATATCATGTGGTTCATGGGTAGTGGAGAAGATAATTCATTTTTTCAACAGATGAGATTGTTGATAATGTTAATAAGTGAATTCCCTGAAAACACATGTGTATCTATGGTAACAATTGGCGCTAAAGATGATATAACACTGCCTTTTACGAAACAAGATGGAAATACTAATTGGAGAGACAAAATTGTACATGTGTCTGGAAACACTTCGAATCATGCATCCTCTTATACAGACAAAATACGAATGACAATCTCAAACTACCATAGAAGTAATTCAACTGACGCACAAATAGTATATCTGCTAGTCGATAGCAAAACTGAAATACACGATGAAGAAAATGGTTTTGAAGAGCTCAGGAAAATGAAAACGTTTGTGATCTTTGCAGAAGTAAATACAAGTATAGCAGAATCATGGGTAAATCTTGCAAGCAATGCACAACATTTTGTTGTATGGGATAGTAGAAGCGAAGACGAAATAGAGAAAACAAAGAATGTTATACTGGCCAGGTCTTGTCAAGGTGATTATTATATTGGATTCATAATGAAAGTAAAAATTATTAAGATTAAATGATTCTCTTTGTTGAACAAGAGCAGTCAATATAACCTATATCATTGATTTTCAAATAAAGCTCATGTAAATAATACAAAGGTTTAAGTTTTGATGACATTTTCTTAACATTTTTCGTTTTTTAAAATCTTTAATTCAATGTTATTCAAATAATGCTCCTGCATATTGTAAGGTTAAAGGTTTGGTGACATTTTTCACTTGTGTGGTTTTTGTTTTTTTATTTGCATTTTTAAAACTTTTCTGTCAAAAATCTTGAAAATCTTATTCTTGAATCTAATACTTTACATGGTTTGATAATTAGATTCCCTATTTGTCTGTGATACTGACATGTACTGGTCAAGTGATAGGAACAGATGTAATGCATGCCTCAATGTACAAGTCCGTACAAGAGACCCAAACAGAGTATTGATTCGTCAATGCATGCCCATGTGATGTTAAATTTTATTATCTTTTCTTATTTACTTTAAGTATCCGCAACCAACCCAATTTCACAGATTTATTGTAAATCTTACTGAAACAGTAAAGGTTGAATGTCGTGCATATAAAATACAGTTATCGTTAAATGAATTGATAAATAGAAAAAAACACACTCATTTATTCATTTAAAAGATAATCAAATATAAATTTCAGCTCATTTTCAATCAAGTAGTTTTATTGGAAGCCGTAAAATCAAAACCGTAAAATCAAAACCGCAAAAATGAAATTATTGTAAGATCGGTTTGATTTAGCTTGTTCATGGATGGCAGTGTTAAATGCAATCTACTTTCCTCGTTCCTAGCACCGACTTAAGCAAGACTTCTCATTTAAAAGATAAAAAAGGAATGTAATATAGAGTTTTGAAAAATGAAGCCATTGTCAAATTCATACGACGATGTTATTGTAACTTAAAATGTCACACCTATGTACCATTACGTTAAAAGCGGCATGTGACACCCAAATAGCTACAATAATGTTTGAACACATTAACAAGGTGTTATGGCCAGAGTCAATGCATCACTAAGATCCAGCAGGGGAGGTGGATTGCTTTAATATTACCCTAGTGTTGCTTTAAGTTTTTAACATTAGGTGTTCGCCATTATGATTTTTCCTGTTCCGACGCAATATGACCTTAATATTGTGTTGGTGCGTTGAAAAACCAAACAAAACATTCAAACGTTTGCAGGAGATTAAAAAGATATCTTCCTTGAAAGAATTTTGACAATTTTTGTTTTCTTTTTTCTTTCTTGCAGTTTTTCACCAATCTCTGCTGGGCAATGATGTTACTACTGGTGACGTTCCCAATAATGAATCACCACAAAAACATTCTGGATCTGCAGGCTTTATTGTCAAATGGCTATTTATTATTGCAATCATATTATTTACTATTGCTGTATGCATGAAAAGAAAACAGCTATCAAAGAAATTAAGTTTTGCAAAGAAATGGATAGCTGATTCTCTGAAAAGCAGACTATATCATCCCCAAGCAGATCAAAACAATGACATACATTATAACACACATTCAAACGGTGTATCATCTGGACTTTAAGGCATATCTGGAAATCTTACTTTAAGAGATGATCTCAGTGGAAAATCTGATATTGAACTTAAAGTAATGTCATATTAAAATAAAATGGTTGTAAAGTTACTTCAGATGTTCCATCAGGAGAAAAGCTGTAATATTACAACAAAGTATTTACATAACCTGTGTAATAATTTCTTCTAAACTTAGCCTTGTCATTTTATTATTTTCTTCATTTTTGATGACAAAAAAAAAGATATGTAAGCTTTCACATACTGTAGTAGTTTT